>NC_057811.1:214932495-214933255 GCF_018294505.1 Triticum aestivum | reverse complement strand
AACAACATTTGAATGTAGATAGTACGAGACTTAATATTGATGTTTCAATTCGGTGTACATTGTAAGATTTGAACTGAGGACCATGCATATGGGTAATTATTTTGAATTCGTGCCATACTAGGTTTCGAAAAGTTGACATTGACTCGATTTGTTGTGCTATTTTGTAGGTCATATGTTTGAATCCATCCAAAAGTTTTCTCACTACCATGGTGTTCATCATATACATATGAATTTGTATTAAAAAAGTCGCATGGATACAGTGAAATGCGAAATCCACGTTAGAATTGGAGATCGCTATGTGACACACACTCTAATTCAAATAACTAATTATGTGACACACACTCTAATCCACATTAGCGTGGATACCGTTTCGATTTTTTTCTTCAAATAACTCCTCATTAATTAATTTATAGTATCTCGTTTCGAATGACTAATTATTGCAAGGAAAACACGGGCATGGTAATACATACAGATTTGTTTGCAAATGAAAGAAGATTCGTTTGCATTCTCAAATGTAGGCGCACCAGGGTCATGTCGTGGTGGTCGCGTGTGTCGGACGGACGCGTAGCAGCCAGCCACCCACCCCCTCCCTCACTCCCCCTCCCCCCCAAAAAGGACGACAACAAAATAAGTTCACGCTTCCACGTTTCGGATTGAAATATCTGGCGGCCCCAATTCCAGCCCAGTAAAATCTCCCTTCTCCACCATCCCCTTCTGCGCCCAGATTGCTCAAATCCCTAATTCGCCGCCAACCCAAGCA